>NC_062536.1:16053040-16098040 GCF_022655615.1 Tachysurus fulvidraco
CTCAGCAGGAGCTCAGTTTCCCTGTACAGATGACTGCCAGGTGACGTTTGTAAACCTGAAGTGCGAGTCTTCTAAAAAGCGGCGCCGTGGAAGAAAATCTCCTACTAAAGAGGTCTCCCACATTACTGCTGAGTTTGAGATGGAAATGAAGGAAGAGGAGGCCTCAGGTGTGTGTGTGTGTGTGTGTGTGTGTGTGTGTGTGTGTGTGTGTGTGTGTGTGTGTGTGTGTGTGTTCACCTTTACTATTTATCACTTATCTTATATATCTGATACTTTTAAGACATCAGCTCTCAGCATTATGATGGTAATTTTGTCAACATGTGATAACTTGTAATTTTAAAAATGGGTGTTTTTAAGACTAATATATTATTCTTATTTAGAGGTCACATATAAAATAATTGCACCTACATGAAAATAAAGCCCTAAAGTGAATTGTTCTGTGAGGCAGAAACGTGTAATGTGGACTGCGTGCGAGAGAAGGTGAAGCAGAGGCTACAGAACACACTGCGCACCCTGAGGAAGTCCATCATTAAACAGCAGTTCTATATCCAGTTCTCGGGCTCAACGTATGATGTGGCGCAGCGTGCCGTGCGTCCACCAGAGATAGATGAGAGCTGTAGCACCGGTCAGGTCCTCATCAAGGGAAAGTGCGGTAGGCATTCATAGAAATCAGAGCTTTTTAGAAAAAAGCACTAAAAAGGTCTTTAAGGCCCCTAAAGGGTCTTGTCTCTAGTGAAATGTGGGACAGTTATCCTGCTTGTTTCTGGATCTTAAGACTGTGCTGTGTGTCTCGCAGTCAGCTGTGGTGTAGGGACCTTCTACAGCGGTGAGCAGGACAGGTGTGTCCAGTGTCCTCCTGGAACCTATCAGGACATGGAGGGGCAGCTGTCCTGTGAGCCGTGTCCTGTTGCCGAATCCCAGAGCATTACTGGGGCCAAGAACGTCTCTGAATGTGGAGGTGCGTGCATGTGTGTGCGTGTGTGTAGAATCAGTGAGCACCATTGTAATGCTACTGCTAAGTATTGATTATAGGGATTGATTGATATAGCAATCAATCTCATTTAATATTCAAGATCAATAACTTCACGTCGGGTATTTACAAAAAATGGATTGGAGCATATGGAAGCTTTACAAATAATCCAACTAATTGCTTTTACTTTTATAATCCCTTTCCTTATGAGGAATTTGCTCATCCCACATCATGTTTTGGTTATAGGTTTGTGTCCAGCTGGTCATTTCTCTGCCGACGGTTTCCAGCCGTGCCAGCAGTGTCCGCTCGGCACCTTTCAGCCGGAGCGTGGGCGCGTGCTTTGCTTCCCCTGTGGAGGAGGAATCATGACAAAACACATCGGAAGCACCTCTTTTAGAGACTGTGAAGCCAAAGGTGACACGATAAACATCTTCTTTCAGACAAGATACACATCTCCATATGCTTACACATACACACATACACATACACAATTCATTACACATTATTTTGCTACTGATTCACCACTTCAGCACTGAATTAATTAATTAATCAGTTAAAGAGTAAGTTTTCAGGATATTCTGTTTTCTTTATTACTGCTACAATGACATACAGTCACATAGTTTAATAGTTTTGTGGAAGTTCAACAACATGCAACGGTATGTAACAATTCAAAAAATTTAGCTATTAGCATTTTCTATCTAAACTGGATCTTGGCTTGTAGATAATTATTTTTTCTGAAATGAATCGATTTTTAACAACAATCAAGTTCATAGACCAGATCAAGGATCATAAAATTTTATTGCACATGTAAGAAAATATATAGACGGTAAAATATATAGACGGTTGTGTGAGTAAGTAAGGAACAAAATGCATGTTATATTAGGAAAGGCCATGTTGTACCAGAGCATGTTATTACAGGCAAAGAATCAACAGCCCAATGCAGAGCAACACAAGAGTTAGAACAGAACATCCTCTGTTATTCTCTTTCTCTTATACCAAAACAATTAATAAAATAAGGAATTTTTTCAGCAAGTGCATGAGGACATAAACTGTTTAAAATTACATAAAGCTAGTCCTTTATTGCATAAAGTTAGTCCTTTATTATCTATCTATCTATCTATCTATCTATCTATCTATCTATCTATCTATCTATCTATCTATCTATCTATCTATCTATCTATCTATCTATCTATCTATCTATCTATCTATCTATCTATCTATCTGTCTGTCTGTCTGTCTGTCTGTCTGTCTGTCTGTCTGTGTCTGTCTGTCTGTCTGTCTGTCTGTCTGTCTGTCTGTCTGTCTGTCTGTCTGTCTGTCTGCCTGCCTGTCTGTCTGTCTATCTGTCTATAACATATAGAGAGAAAAAGCATGTGCAAACAAGGGCTCTCAATACTGCTTTGCTCTGTTTCTTTCTAATGATCCTGTTTTCTGTGTGTGTGTGTGTGTGTGTGTGTTTGTGTGTGTGTGTGTGTGTGTGTGTGTGTGTGTGTGTGTGTGTGTGTGTGTGTGTGTGTGTGTGTGTGTGTGTGTGTGTGTGTGTGTGTGTGTGTGTGTGTGTGTGTGTGTGTGTGTGTGTGTGTGTGTGTGTGTGTGTGTGTGTGTGTGTGAATAGTGCACTGTGCTTCAGGACATTACTACAACTCCAGCACACACCGCTGTATCCGGTGTCCTGTTGGTACTTATCAGTCTGAGTTTGGCCAGAATTACTGCGCCACATGTCCTGGAAACACCACCACTGACTTTGATGGAGCTACAAACGTCACGCAGTGCAAGAGTAAGACAATCTGTCAGTCAAAAAAACAAAGACAAATGTCATAAGAATAGTGAAGGATATGGCATTCGGACAAGTATGCTTTGTTTTGTTGATGAAATACCTGTGTGGTACACTTCAGAAGTGAATGTATAGGTGAATAATCTATGCACTGATTTTGAGCTTTAACCTATAGGGAAGTGGTACATTTAAGTTATAGTTGCAATTTGATTTGCATCCTTTAAAATTTGGTTTTTCGCATTGTGGTGGACAGAGACACAAGAATATTATGTGAGTAGTCTTTTGTTTAATGTATGCCTTATTTAAATAATAATAATAATAATAATAATAATAATAATAATAATAATAATAATAATAATAATAATAAAAGGTTGTAGAGACTTTAGAAGGTGACATTTGTGATCCTTGAGGATGTCAGTATACTATAATTAAAATGGTTCATACAAATGTTTTTATGAAAAATGTACTTGGTTTATTTTATTTAATCTGTATTCAATTGAAGGGTGCAAATAAATTTAGACCATTCTGGATGTTTGATCTGCTTTATACGCTGCATGTACATGACCAGAATGGTTTCCTCGCTACAGATCAGATGTGTGGAGGTGAGCTGGGAGAGTTTATGGGCTATATCGAGTCTCCTAACTATCCAGGAGATTATCCATCTAATGTGGACTGCGTGTGGACCATCAACCCTCCCAACAAGAGGCGGATCCTCATCGTGGTGCCCGAGATCTTCCTCCCTATTGAGGACGAGTGTGGGGACGTACTGGTCATGAGGAAAAGCTGTACGTTTAGCACATGACTTCTGTCCGAGCTGTAAAACTTTATTCAAAGGCAAAATTTATAAGCTCTGCTTTACATCACTTCATTTAACATATGACATAAACCTCTATAAACATTTAGAAAGGCTTTGTTCCGAATTGCATAATTTTTCAAGCCACACTTGGCATCTCACTCTCAGAATGATGTGACTTTATAAGTTATAAACCAGGCGTAACAGTGTCATAATATGCTGGTACTTATACAACTTGTATATGAGTTTGAAAAGGTTTATGTAGGTTTATGTCAATACTATGTATGATATTTAGTATTTTAGTAAGTTTAGCATTTACTGTTATTTAGTATTTAATATGTAATATTAATTTAGTATGTGTTTATGATTTTTTTTTTTTGGTATTTATTGTTATTGTTTGTATTTATTTACAATATTTCCTATTTGATATTAAACCATATATCACTTATTTTAGATATGTTACTGTGTAATGTGTATATGTACATTATATAGAATTTGTAATTCAGTATTCATTTTGTTATTTAGTATTTCTGTATTATATATTAGGTAATCTCTACAGCTGTGTGAGTGGTTGTTATAGAGTTCCTCGTTCACCTCCTTGTTTTTTTTTCCTCAGATCAGTCCACATCCATAACCACCTATGAAACGTGTCAGACGTACGAGAGGCCGATCGCATTCACCTCGCGCTCTCGCAAACTCTGGATCCAGTTCAAGTCCAACGAGGGCAACAGCGGCAAAGGCTTTCAAGTTCCCTATGTCACCTATGACGGTCAGACTTCACCTCTCCACAGCTTTAATTTTGCTCTTGCTAAATATTCCCAGTCCCTGTTATCTTCATTCTAGTCATCCAGATCCTTGCTTACTCATTCATTCATTCATTCATTCATTCATTCATTTTCTACCGCTTAACCGAACTTCTGGGGTCACGGGTCCTTGCTTACTAACCTGCACAAATTTGTAGAGATGTACATTCAAATACACTTGTTTTTGAAAACTGAGAGCAAATTAAAATAATTAATTTTTATATAAATTATTATTTAGCAACATCAATTATTTTGCTTCCAAATAAAAAATAAAAAATAAAAAAATTAATAAAAAATTAAGTGTGATTTTTTTCTCTTGTTATGGAATGTATATTTTCTTCAGTTTTTTTCTTTTGTATTCAGCTTAACATTTATCAGTCAATATCATTTAGCATTTTTGCTATTCGTAAGCAGCATTTTAACATGTTAATGTTTGCATGTGTGGAGCAGAGGATTACCAGCAGCTCATTGAAGACATTGTCCGAGATGGTCGACTCTACGCTTCAGAGAATCACCAGGAGATATTAAAAGTGAGAACTTTTATTCCTTCAGCTTACAACCTGTGGTTGTTGACATTAACATAATAGACAGATCTCCTTAATATTTACATCAGATCTGAATCGATCACTGCTTAAGGAAAATAATCAGCAGTGAGTTGGTGCTTTTTGTTTTTTCTTATCTTATACCACAGCAATGTACCACAATTTCTGTTTTTTTATTCATTAAATAATGACACATCATACTCATGTGTAGTTATAGTAATATTTAATGCTAAGATCCCTTAAAGAGATTAGTCAGTTCCGTTCCATTATAGCAGATATACTGTAACTAGTCACTCCTTCAGTCATTTTCCTCTTTTGAGTCATCATGAAGACTTGTTTCATGAAGAACTTACGCAGAAACTATAGCTAATAAGAAAGATCAGAAACTGTCAGAGATGCTGTTTAAAAACAAATGAATAAATAAAAACAAAAAAATCATTTTTTGCAGACGTATGCCGCCAATGGTGGGGATCAAACCCGGATCTCCACCATAGGCTCGCCTGCCCGTAGTAGTGAATCAGACCCAAATGCAGGATTCCAGTGCGTACACCCTTTTATTAATGGAAATGAAAAACAAAACAAAAATTACATTTAACATAAAAAAAACCTAAACATAAAAACTATAGGTAATAAACAAACATAACCTGGATATGACATCATTTTATGGCTCTCACATGACACCGTTAACCAACATGACAACAACAATGACTCTCAAAAATAAAGAGACCAAGACAGGCATAAATAAGGCACTACTCAAGATAAACAAGGAACAGGTGAGATGGTGGGAACATAGGACATAGCACCGCCCACATAGAAACAATTAAATAGGCGATGAGAAAACACCTGACAGCCCCCTCTGGTGGTCTGTCCGGGAACTGTCAAAGCGCCTGACAAATTAATACACTGTACTTTTTTGGACACCATAGGACACCTGAGCTGAGAATCAAACCCACAACACTAGAGTTTTGTAACAGACACATTACCAAGTCACCATTTTATTTTGTTTTCTTAAATCACCTTAATATTACACTAAAGATATACAGTTATAATTCCTGTCAGTGCCAACATCCTGGTGAGATTTTATGACTAGACCTACATGACTATAGACCACACTCAGTCTACAGCATTCAATCCAGTCTTTAGAAACTTGTTTAAATTAACTTTAGTATATGCAAAATACCACACATCTTTTTTTTATTACATTTCTCCTCTGCGCTTCTGAGCATTTAGATTATCAGAGAATATACTCGTATGCTTGCTATAGTTCCAGTTTAATAGATTTGTTTTCTTTCTTTCTTTCTTTCTTTCTTTCTTTCTTTCTTTCTTTCTTTTTTTTAGGATAAGAAGCTGATTAAGGCTCTGTTTGACGTCTTGGCTCACCCGCATAACTATTTCAAGTACACAGTTCAGGAGTCCAAAGAGATGTTCCCGCGCTCCTTCATCAAGCTGCTACGCTCCAAAGTCACCAGGTTTCTACGGCCTTACAAATAGAAACCTGCAGCGCTGCTCTTTCTTCCTCCTCCTCCCCCTCCTCCTCTTCTTCTTCTTCTTCTTCTTCTTCTTGTCTCCTTTCACATGCCTCTGTTCCATCATCACTCAGCTGCTCTTCTCTATCTGCATCCCTCTGGAGTGTTTCCACTCGCTAGCTAAATCCCAGAATGCCTCACTGCGACACAAAGTGGAGGTCTGGTCTTCCTCCTACCTCTTCTCTGGAGTCCCACTTTTCTATTTTACTTTCTAAGATAGTTTTTTTTTTCTTCTTCATTGTTGTTCCATTGTTTATATTTTGCTTTGGGATTTTTTTAATGCTTTGGAAATATTTATATGTGCTACAACTTGCAGAGACCCAATTTTTCCGGATGTTTAATATCTATATATTTGTATATGTATGTACGTATGCATGTATATGTGTATGTGTGTTACACCTGTACCCTGCAGGCATACATTCATACACACATAGAGATATACTGTTAGTATAAAAGAAAATGAGTTCATGCCCCAGACATGCACAAGATTCCGTTTAGAAAAGACTGGTGTGCACTTATTTTTATTTGTATTTTTCCTCCAAAAGCAGTATGGAGAATGGAATTAGTTTATGAAAAGAACATCAGTGTTTGAACAAAGAGATCAAGCTAGCTGATTAAAAAGCATATATAACAAGATAAAGACTACCTGCTGGTAACATTGGGTTACTATAGAGTTACACTTTTGTTCTGTAACTAATATTTGGAACTTTATTTGCACTTGAATTTTATATTGTAAACTTTAGAGAAAAAAATTATGTTACTTTTTTTTTCCTTGTTTTGTGTTGTATAGAAATGGTTTACATTTGGTTGTCCTGGTTGCTCCTCTCTGCTGGCTAAAATGGGATTAAAAATACAAGTCTCACCTATTCTCAATGCCAAAAAAAAACAGTTAAGCCTATATTAACCCCTTAAAATTCCAGTTTATTAATTACTAAGTTTAATTATAAGTTTTATAGTACACGATTTGAACAGTTGTGATGCCTCGGACTTGTGACGTTACCCGAGATTCAAGCTTCCAGGAAAGAATTCACTTATGTTTATAGTTGCTATAACATAAGTGAACTAACTTGCTTTATGCACATTTGACAACATTAAATGTCACTATAAATAGATAAATAATAAAATGTATAGTTTTTTAATAAACAAAAGTTAGTGTTGGCCTTTTGCCGTGGTATAAGAGGCAAAAAATATGTGCTGTAATTGGAAAATGATCAACTTTCAGGTGTAAAACTGTGTTACTGTTAACAGGTTGCTTTACACTGTAATGTTGGAGATTATTTTCCTTTTGCAGAATTTTACCATATTTTTGACTTCGGTAACTCCTGTGACTAAGTTATACATCTTTTAGAGGGAATACAATACAATTCTGGGACTTTAAAGGGTTGAATATATGAAATGGACTTTGGTTTGAAACATGCTCATAAAGTATATCTATAGTAAATGCATCTCAGAAAGCACAAACCAGCTCATTTACAGCGCTTGGAGTCATAACCATCTATTACAGTGGCATATGAAGTGTTCAGTTTAAGGAATGTTAGTTTTAACTTTATGAATGTATCACGAGAGAGGACATGTGGATTATTTGGTGAATAAGAGAAGATTATTTTCTGCTAACTGGGGAATATTTTGTATAAAATGGCTCTGTATGTGTGTGTCAGATGCTAGTCATAAGGTCAGTGGGATTCTTACATGTCATGTTCATCATTGAATTTGAGCAGATTATAAATGTATTTAAAGACATCTGAAAGACTCGGAGTTGTAACACTGTTCTCTACATGCAATACATGGATTTTTACCCTAGTTTCTCTCAGTTTGTTCACAACTTCTAAGAACATGAAATCTCTTCACATGAAATAAGAAAGCTGCTTATTTAACCTGAGATGGTTTCTCAGTGCTGCTAGTGGAGTAGCTCTTTAAACTAAATTTGGAATTTTGGTATATTTCCCCCTCTCATTCACCAGGTTCAGGCTTGTTAATTAGCAAATATTTGTTAATATCAGTTGAGTGGAACAAGAAGAACATCAAAATGCAGTGCAGTTGTATTTCAGGACCAGGACTGAGGAACAATTGGAGAGCAGAACATATTTGGAGAAGAGCATTGATTCTAAACAACAAATCAGCAAAATTATGGAGCCCCCTGGTGGTTCAAGGCTCATAAGCAACTGCTTACACTAATTACACCACTTAATAGCACGTATACCACACAATGCATGGGGGATAAGTTCAACTGCAGCTTTATTTCATGTGGCCTGTGTAAACATCTATAGTGTAGCAGTATTAGCTTTGTTATCTATTTTGTTAATCTATGTACCCATCACTCTGTCCATGTAAAAATACCTTTTACTACCCTTCCACTGAAAATGATAAAAAAAAAATAACATTAATAACAGAAATTACATCTTTCTGAAATGAGATCTTACTACTTTTCTTTTGCATTAAACCTCAGCAGGCTACATCATCAGCTCTCACCACTATAATGCTGTTCTTACAGTGTAATATAGCCACTGTAGTAACTTTCTCCAATGAAATGTAATTGATCAAAGAAATGCTTTAAATCATTTTAAAAAACAACAAAAAACAACGTTATTTTGTCAGTTTACACACACTGGTGTTCTCTGTACACACTTGTGGCATGCAGGTAAACATTTAGGACCAACAGCATACTATACATATATATATATATATATATATATATATATATATATATTTGTGTGTGTGTGTGTGTGTGTGTGTGTGTGTGTGTGTGTGTGTGTGTGTGTGTGTGTGTGTGTGTTCTTGGGGACATTAAAATTCCTTTCCATTTTAGAATGACAAATCTTATTCATCCATGTACACTCACATATAGAGGGAGAAGATGCTACATTTCAAATCCAGCACACACACACACACACACACACACACACACACACACACACACACACACACACACACACACACACATACAGTACACACAGTATGATTAAATCTGAATATATAATATGAACACACTTTAAATGACTTCCCTCATGTTTTATCATCTCCATTCAATCATATGATCAGAAACTGGAAAAATAGATCTGATCTAAAATGGATCATCAGGTTTTTAATATGCAGCATACAGTCCTCATGTGTGCCAAGTGCTCGGGTGCAGGTCGCACATTAAAACATATGCAGACAATCCAAATACTGTGAAAAACATAAAATAAATTTTGAAGCTCATGTTAATATTAGAAGAGTTTCTTTTTACTAGCTGCTGAAAAAAATTTATTAAATTGGAATAGATGCATTTTCTGTGGACTCAGACATTTCAACTCCACTTTACATCTGTGTGTGTGTGATCTAAAAGCTTAAGTCTGCTTGGTTTATATTATATTATATTATATTATATTATATTATATTATATTATATTATATTATATTATATTATATTGTATTGTATTGTATTGTATTATATTATATTATATTATATACACACAAATAAAACAAAATAGTTTTACATTTACTGCAATAAGTATCATTAGAAAACATGACAGTCATTAATGCATGTGTAAATTGTATACATTTTTTTGTGTTTTTTTATTTTTTTATTTTATTCAATGGTTTTGTTGCATTTGGTTTATTTGCTGATAAAAAAAATCATGTCATATTACTGTCAAATACAGAACTCATTCCTAGTCCTGGAATGTACGTAAAAACTTCTGCAGCAGTGAGTAACATATTTTTCGTGTTGATTCATTAATCATTAACACATCAAAACACTGCTGAAGTTTCAATGAATTTCCTATAACAGCAGCTCTGACGGCATTTCCAATCATAGGTTTATATTAATATGCTCGTTCTAATACGTTATCGTTTCTATAGTAACACAGTTTGTCACCTTTAACTGAGAAGTGCTTTGAGTTTTTTTTAAATGTCATCCTGATACTGGTTTACTGGGTCAAGGACAGAGAGTACTATCAGTCTAAAAACTCTTGTGAAAAATAAAATAAAATAAGACCAATTATTTTCTAGTATAGGTAAGTTTTAGTTTAGGTAATTCAGGAAGAGGGAGATCATATGACTGTAGGTGATTCAGCTGTCTGGATATCTAGAGGAAGTTCATTCCATCTCCTAGATGCCAGAACAGAGAAGAGTCTTGATGTGAGCCTTTCTTTAACCCTGACTGGGACCAGTCGAAAATCGCCGCAACTTACACAACTGCTTTAAAGGTTTTTATCAATTAATATATCCTGATACTGCCCCAGTAGGTCACAGCGTATGAATGATATTAGTTCAAAAATTAAAATAAAATAAAAAAAAACATAGAAATAAATAAAGGAATATGACAATTTTCAGTACATACTGTTATAGAAAAAAGATACAACTTCAGTGTAAAAGTACATCGGTGTCATTTAAATACTTTATCACTGTGGATTAAAGTGGTCAGTCGGTGAGATTTCTTTGGAATTCTGATTTGTACAGGTACCTTTGTACAGGTATGGACTTAATAAATAAATAAAGTCCAACACACATCTTTATGTCCAGAAACCAGGAAATGAGAATCATTGCTCTAGACAAAACATGTAGACATACAGTACAGTATACTAATAAATATAATACTGTTGCTCACACACACACACACACACACACACACACACACACACACACACACACACACACACACACACACACACACACACACACACATCTGCTCGCTGATTGTTTTTCAGAATGGACAGAAAAGATCATTTTATAGATATTTACCTTGTAGCAACTAGGATGGAGAGAGACAGGGATGTGTCTCTTCATTGTGTTGAGAGTAAAACTAACAATATCTGAGAGGTCTGGATGTGTTTATGCTCTCAGTGGTGTGCTTCTCTGTTTATGAGAATGATTCAACAAAGTCAATGCAGAATCACGAATCAGATGAAAAGTGTGTCGAAGGGAAGAAAAAACTTGTTAAAATCTCATTTTAGTAATAAAGCATAATACAAACATACAAATCGTGTGTGTGTGTGTGTGTGTGTGTGTGTGTGTGTGTGTGTGTGTGTGTGTGTGTGTGTGTGTGTGTGTTTTACAATATACTGCATCATAAAGAATGAACAACTACAACAAAAACAATGACAACAACAACAATAATAAAAATATTAATAATAATAATTTTAAATAATATATTTGTGAATTGTAATTTTCTGGAGCAGCAGCTCAGACAGTAGCTTCATCTGCAATACAGTATTGTTTCTGTAGTAACATGTAGTAACACAAGAACTTGCAGGCGTAACTGGTTAGAGATGAAGTAATTGATACATGGTGAAGTTTACTCATGTTTATTTAGCAGTTTTGCTTAGCAGTCACAAGTCAGATCTAAAGATGTAGTTTCCCTTCACAGGACATTCTTCAGGACAAAGCACTTTGCGTTTGCTTTAGTGAATTAAAAAACACTGGCACATTGTTGTCATATAAGTAGAATAATACACTTCTTCACGTCGTACAGCATCACACCACCCAATGAGGGATACTTTTCCTTTAACAACACACATTGTCTTGTTTTATTCCCCACATCATACATGTTATGTCACTGTAATAAGATAAGTAAACAGTAGATACGGCACATATTATTTATGATAAACATTTCCTATTAGTAATACTCAAGTCCAGTTCCAGTGAACCCAGTTCCCCCTTTCCATGTTTTATTGTCAGATTTCTGTGAATTTGCTGCTTTGACAAACCAGCCACATTTTATTAAGTATTGAAAAAGTAATGATTATTTCAGTCAGGTGACTGGGAGCACATACAACATCACATGCAGTTCATAGAGCTGTAAGGTTTCCTATTTTACATTATTTTCTAAAAGGTCAGCAGGAAGCAATCATACAACACTTCCATCCTGCTGACTTTTAAGAAATCCAGGAGATTTGCATAACAGTAACTGATGGAAACATATAACATGCAAATCTGCTGAAGATGTAGCAACAACTAGATATAATCAAACGTGGTAAGAATGAAGAAAAACAAAACAGTTTCTGATGGTTAGGACATATCTGTACAGGTGAATGAAATAATGTATTCTTGGGGGGAAATATTGGAAAATGTAAAATCATTTCTTCATTTTCTTTTTATTTTGTTTAAAGTCAGACGAGAATAATCTAGAATTTCTTATCTCACATCTTTCAACAGGTAATCACACAGCATTGTGGGTAATAAAATAAAGCTGTAAGAAAGTGAAATTAACATGTCAAAGAAAAAGGTTTAAAGGAAATCAAATTAAATACTATAAAATACAAAAAAATAAACAAAGGTATTTATTGGGTAGGTATTATTTATATATTTATATTTTATTTATTTAATTTGAATATTAATTACTATATGTAATATGAAACGCGATTCGGTTGCTAGTTTGTTTATTGTGTCGCCACCGTGTGGCTATAATTAGAAAAACAGCTAAAGGTTGACACGGGCAATAAATGTAACTTTTAAAATCTGTCCACAAGATGGCGCTGCGCCTCAACATGAACGAGAAATTCCGACTTCTTTCCATGGATCAGCTCTCAACGCAAACTCCAGTAGTACAGCAATAGTAACGGACATCATGAGTCACTGAGCTTTCTATGTATCCGAAATAACTTTTAAACATTTTTATTAATTTTATTTAGCAGTGTTGTTCACCTAACAATTTTAGTAGCACTTATTTTAGGCGACAGTAAAAAATAAACTGTGTATTTACCAAGAATCTAACAAATACTGAAAAATAGATGCATTTGCATGTGACATGAGACAAGGGAAACCTCGCTATTTTATAACATAAATCATCTACAACATATATACTGAAATATTTTATAGTGACATGTGTGATGTAAAGTGATTCTGATAGCTGAGGACAGTTTTATTATTATTTTATATACGTTGCTACATCACTGTCTAGATAGCAGAAGCAGGCTGCATCCCACCGGTACTAGTATCAGCAGGTATTGTGTAGGCAGTGTAGAAAGTTTGCAGTGAAAATCAGGCTAACTTGTCAGGCTCAGTGGTTCAACTTGGAGTAGAACTGCAAGTTACGTTTGTGACCTTCATGTACAAAAAGTTAAGGATAGTCTTAGGTCTGTTTTCATATTTAGCATTTATTCTGCTCGGATGAGATGGAGAGAGAGAGAGAGAGAGAGAGAGAGAGAGAGAGAGAGAGAGAGAGAGAGAGAGAGATTACATTTAGCTATTCCTAAAGTGAAATAAATGTCAGTCATTCATTTGAGACCGCGCGCGTGATCATCATCTCGGTGACCCACAGTGCACGAGCATGACGTGAGTGCGTGCACTTTGTTTATGTGATGTGATGAGATGTGATCTGGATCAGAAGAGGGGACAAGAGAGAGAGAGAGAGAGAGAGAGAGAGAGAGAGAGAGAGAGAGAGAGAGAGAGAGAGAGAGAGAGAGAGTGTGTGTGAGTGAGTGAGAGAGAGAGAGTCCGAGAGACAGAGAGAGTGAGTGAGAGAGAGAAAGACAGAGAGAGAGAGTCAGAGAGACAGAGAGAAAGACAGACAGAGAGAGCGAGAGAGTGTGAGAGAGAGACAGAGAGAGAGACAGACAGAGTGAGAAAGAGACAGGGAGACAGAGAGAGTGAGTGAGTGTGTGTGTGTGTGTGTGTGTGTGTGTGTGTGTGTGTGTGTGTGTGTGTGTGTGTGTGAGAGAGAGAGAGAGAGAGAGAGAGTCCGAGAGACAGAGAGAGTGAGTGAGAGAGAGAAAGACAGAGAGAGAGAGAGACAGACAGACAGACAGACAGAGAGCGAGAGAGTGTGAGAGAGAGACACAGAGAGAGACAGAGAGAGAGAGAGAGAGAGAGAGAGAGAGAGAGAGAGAGAGAGAGAGAGACAGGGAGACAGAGAGAGTGAGTGTGTGTGAGTGAGTGAGAGAGAGAGTCCGAGAGACAGAGTGAGTGAGAGAGAGAAAGACAGAGAGAGAGAGAGTCAGAGAGACAGAGAGTGAGTGAGAGAGAGAAAGACAGAGAGAGAGAGAGTCAGAGAGAGAGAGAGTCCGAGAGATAGAGAGAGTGAGTGAGTGTGAGAGAGAGAGTGAGAGAGTGAGAGAGAGAGAGAGACAGATAGAGAGAGAAAGAGAGACAGACAGAGAGTGAGTGAGTGAGTGAGTGAGAGAGAGACAGACACACACAGAGAGAGAGAGAGAGAGAGAGAGAGACAGGGAGACATAGAGAGAGTGAGAGAGAGACAGACAGAGAGAGAGAGTGAGTGTGTGAGAGAGAGAGAGAGAGAGAGAGAGTGAGTGAGTGTGTGTGTGAGAGAGAGAGAGAGAGAGAGAGAGAGAGAGTGTGTGTGTGTGTGTGTGTGAGAGAGAGAGAGAGAGAGAGAGAGAGAGAGAGAGAGAGAGAGAGAGAGAGGGAGGTTAGAGGGAGATAAATATTATTGGACAGAGGGGGCGTGTCTCCGTGCGTCCGCGCGAGACCACAGGCTCATAGCTGCAGCTCCACGCGCACGCCTTCGCTTCACTTCCAACTTCAAATGCGCGCTTTACACCTTCAGGGACATTTATATTTTATTTTAGTTTTTAGTCGTTTTTGGAAAGTCTTTTTTTTTGGAAAGTGGACTGTTTCAGTTTTAGCATCTTCAGCCCTTCTAACTGCAGGTATGCCTCTCACCACACACCGGTACATAACCATACTGTGTACCGGATGTTTATACAGGAAACTTTAGGGGGTTATACACACTCTTATAAACATGTCGGCATCAGGGTTTAGCATTAAACATTAACATGCATGCAGTGTCAGTCGGAAGCATTTCTCAGGAGCGTATAGCGTCCCGTTGTATCGTGTGTGTGTGTGTGGGGGGGGGTTTGTAAACTGTGCATGGACTTCAATCCGTTATAACCGGTTTCATACTCACGATCAGTTCCGTGCACATTTACTCCATAAAACACTTCACTCAAACTATTTCTGTAAAGAAAATAGAAATGCAAGAAATTACACAGCGTCCAAGCTACAATCTAACTTTAAATAATACATAAAAAATACTGAATAAAAACTTGAGGGACTATTTTATTGATCATTTATTTTTATTTCTACAGCGTTTTTAACATTAGACCATAATGAACTTTTACTGAAATCTGGATCACTTCTATAGTATTCCCTGGTATTTCTATAATATAGTATTGTTTTATTATAGGGTTTAAATCATTGAACTTAATTCTGAAGTTCACACCGGAAGACAAAATAAACCATAAAACCATAAAAAAGATTTTTGAACTTTACTTATAATGGTGTTTTATACTGCAAATGGAATATAAAATGTAAACTAATTTATATATATATATATATATATTCCATTTGCAGTGAGGCTGTAAGATAGTAATATTAGACCGCACATGATCCTCTTCATACGTTACACTCTGAGGAATAGGCAACTAAACTAAGTTTGTCCGAATATTACAGTATGTAATATTTATTTAATAGGAATTGTTCATCTTAAAACATTGCTGAACTGCACCTTTAACAAATATTACAACTACACTCACTTTTTCAGGTTAAACGGAATAAAATTGAAGGGTTTTGCCCCAGCAGGTTGGATTTAGTACCTTTTTTTCCTAGAGTGTACAGATAGATATTGTTATTGCATTTTGCCTGCAGGCTTTTCATCGCAACAATTTTGTAAATTAGGAGAGGAGATAAAAGAAAAAAGATTATGCATATTCATGTCAGATCTCATTGTAATTTTAGCGGACTAAGATGGTTTATTCTGCCTTAATAGTATTGTTTTTTCTTTTAGAGCGTACAGCTGCGATAGGGTACAAAATGTTATGATATATTCATTATGATTCTCAGTAGACATCAATGCTTCTATACTACTGTATATCATTTTTACTTACAGTTACTAAAAGTTGATTGGATGTGAAGCGATTTTTGTTTCTCTTGTTCTATTTTCCTTGTACACCATTTTCTAGTAAATGCTTTACTCTAATCTTTTTTATTCATTTGGCTCCATTGATTTGTTATGTTACAAATGTGTGCGTATGTATTTTAAAAAGCTTTGAGCATAGTTTGAATGGAAAACGTGTGTATTAGATGTGTTTCCAGTGTCCCCTCTGTCTCATTTTTTATCCTCTCGTCACAGTTAAGCAGAATGCCGTTACTTTTTCTAATCTGCGTTCCAGGTGCGTGAAGGTCTCAGTTGAGTAGGATCTCTGGGCATCATGAAGTTTCACACTGCCAGCATGGAGGCTACTGAACACTGAGCCTCATCTGCTTCTCATCTCAGTTCAGCAGTGCATGTGAGCACGGAGTCCCTCTGAGTGTGTGTGTGTGTGTGTGTGTGTGTGTGTGTGTGTGTGTGTGTGTGTGTGTGTTGACTGTCATGGCATTTACATTATCGGAGATCATGGCTGCACGACGGCAGTCTCAAAGAGGAGTGAGAGGAGCAGTGGAGGTGGACGAGTACAGTGCAAACCCCACTCAGGCCTTCACCTTTTACAACATTAACCAAGGACGCTTCCAGCCACCCCACGTCCATATGTAAGTCTGTCTCTCTGTCTTACTCATTCTCAGTCATTCCACTGTATAAGTTGTTTCTATAGTAACTATAACATATTAGAATAAGTGCATGTACTGTATCCAGAACCATTGCTAGCTAGGATATTGTGTCAAATTACATCACAACACACTTTTCCAAGGATTTTGCTCCGTCCTTTTTTAACTGATTTAAATTTACCATTGTTTATTGTGTGCACCATGATAATATTTCCTGATTTGTGCACATACAAAGTGCTCCACAGCATGTTGCTTCTAAACGACTGACCACAGAGAATTGCTAAGTGAGATAGCAATATATAAAAATGGTGTTTTAAGGACACCACAAGGTTTTAAGGTACCCTCGAGGCTGCATCTCAAGCATGTTCCTAAATCCAATCTTATATGTCAAGGATATATGTCAAGGGTAGATCTCCAGTCAAGGGTAGAACGCAAGTCAAGGTTACTCTTAAAGGCAATCTTAAAGGCAATCTCATTATCTCATATCAAAGGGTACAGTCTAGGGTACTGTTTAAGGGTTAATCTAAAGAAAGGGGCACATCCCAAGGACATATCTTGAGGGTACCTTTCAAGTGAAGGTGTACATCTCAAGTGATATGGTAAATCTTAAGTCAAGGGTACAGTTCAAGGGTACAGCTCAAGTGAACATGTACCTCTTAAGTCAAGGGTACAGTTCAATGGTACATCTCAAGTGAACAGATACCTTTTAATTCAAAGGAACAGTTCAAGTTCATGTCTCAAGTGAAGGGGTCATCTTAAGTCTAGGGTATAGTTTAAGGGTTCATCTAAAGAAAGGGATACAGTCCAAGAATATTCCTTACGGGTTCTTCTCAAATCAAGGGGTAAATCTCAAGTGAAGGGGTACATCTTAAGTCAAGGGTACAGTTCAAGAGTACAACTAAAGAAAGGGGTACAGGAGAGAGATCTTACATCTTAAGTTAAGTGTACAGTTCAAGAGTACATTTTAAGACAAGGGTATGTCTCAAGTGAGGGGTACATCTCAAGTGAGGGGTACATCTCAAGTGAGGGTGTGCATCTTAAGTGAAGGGTACATCTTAAGTCAATGGTACAGTTCAAGGATACATCTCAAGTGAACAGATACCTTTTAATTCAAAGGAACAGTTCAAGTTTATGTCTCAAGTGAAGGGGTCATCTTAAGTCTAGGGTACAGTCCAAGGTTTCATCTAAAGAAAGGGGTACATCGCAAGGATATATTTTAAGGGTTCTTCTCAAGGGGTCAATCTCGAGTGAAGTTGATCTCGAGTGAAGGGGTACATTTTAAGTCAAGGGTACAGTTCAGGGGTACATCTTATGTTAAGGATACAGTTCAGTGGTACATGTCAAGTGAAGGGGTACATCTTAAGTCAAGAGTACAGTTACAGGATACATCTCAAGTGATAGGGTATATCTTGTGTTAAGGATACAGTTCAGCGGTACATGTCAAGTGAAGGGGTACTGTACATCTTAAGTCAAGGGTACAGTGCAAGGGTACATATTAAGTCCAGGGTACAGATCAAGGGTACAGTTCAAGGGTACATCTTAAGTGCAGTGGTACATCTTAAGTTAAGTGTACAGTTCAAGGGTACATTTTAAGACAAGGATATGTCTCTGATATTTCTCAAGTCAAGGGTATGTCTCAAGTGAAGGGGTACATCTCAAGGATACATTTCAAGTCAGGGGTACATCATGTCACAGGTTAAGGGTATGTTTCAAGGGTATATCACAGGACCCATTGTGCATCTGCATTTTGTCTGCCTTTTAGAAAGTAGGGGAGACTTGAATAGGATGCATTGTTGGATTGTTGTTTTGATGGTACATTCTGTACCTTGAGAAACAAAAATGTGACTATGCTGTATCTTTATTTGTACTCACATATAAATGCAATAATCGATCATGTGTAGTTAGAACTGGGAAAAAGGAAATCAGGTCACTAATACACCTCTGCAATGGAGAGATTGGGAATAGGAATAATCACAATGTACAGTATATACAATCACATTATCCTACTGTGTGTGTGTGTGTGTGTGTGTGTGTGTGTGTGTGTGTGTGTGTGTGTGTGTGTGTGTGTGTGTGTGTGTGTGTGTAGTGTAGGTAGGCAGGTTGACCCAGCAGTAGTTACTTTAAAGTGGGCCACTCTTATTCAAAAGTATTTTCCACTTCTCCAGAGACATGCTGCTGCTTCTGCAACCGCAAACCTCCAGAGAACTCCGTAGAAATCCTGTTTCTTCCTGAAAACACTGCATCTTCTCTCTCCCCCTCTCTATCTGTTTCTCTGTTTCTCTCTCTCATTCTCTCAACTATTCTTTCTCTCAGGGTTGATCCGTTACCCCATGACACCCCTAAGCCGCCAGGCTATACTCGCTTTGTGTGCATCTCGGACACACACTCGCGCACGGACGCTATTCAGATGCCGTACGGCGATGTGTTGCTGCACGCAGGAGACTTCACTGAGCTCGGCTTACCCAGCGAGGTCAAGAAATTCAACGACTGGCTCGGTGAGAACAGAGTCATATCACCTCTTCCACTCACTCACTCACTCACTCACTCACTCACTCACACACACACACACACCCACACACACTCACATTCACTCATTCACACACACACACACACACACACACACACACACACACACACACACACACACACACACACACACACACACACACAAACACACACACACACACACTCAGTGAGTCCTTTTACCTTGCAAACTCTCTGATTCTTATTGAAGTGCTTTCAGGCTGAGCACTAAAGTCTTATTCTTCATACTTCTACTACTACGATTAATTTATTATTAATACAAGAGAAAGAGGAAGAAGCGTGATTAATAATTAATTCCACTCCAGACTGCTTAACATCGAGTCTGACACAAAGGCACTGTTCTCTTTCTATTCTTTCTTTCTTTCTTTCATGATCTTTCTTTCTTTTATCTTTTTCATTATTTGTTTTCTTTCATGATCTTTCTTTCTTTCTTTCTTTCTTTCTTTCTTTCTTTCTTTCTTTCTTTCTTTCTTTCTTTCTTTCTTTCTTTCAGCAGGTTACTCAGTCATTGCTGTGGATTACATATGTCCTGTCATGATTAAGAAGTGTTTAGGGGCTAATCTTTTTTTAAAGGAAAAGCTTATGAAACATTTGTCATTTTCTCTTGCAGCACTAGTGTATAAAATTTGAGGCACGTTACTGATTTAAGCGATAGTATCTATCTCCTCTCACAGAGCAGTTTAAAGAGGGGGAAATGCTGTATGTTTAGTGCACCAGACACGAGGAGAAAGAGAGAAACAGCATTTTTTTAGAGGAGAAGGATGAAGACAAGAGGCGGAAGGATGTGTGGATGTGAGCACAGCTCTCCTAAGGTTATGCAGTAGGGTGCAGGAGGCACGGGTAGGGAGATAAGGCAAGGCCTAAAAAGCTTGCAGTTTTCTCAGATAACTGATAAATCTCTCTCTCTCTCTCTCTCTCTCTCTCTCTCTCTCTCTCTCTCTCTCTCTCTCTCTCTCTCTCTCTCTCTCTCTCTGTGGTGCATCCTCTCCTGTCCCTGCTTCTCTCTATGTTTCACTTTTGACAGGTCGTCCTGGAGTTTTGTTCTCCTGTTTGTTTTTAGATAAATATTTATGCCTCAAATCCTCGTTCTTTTCCTCATCTGTTTCTCTGTATGTGTGTCTGTATGTGAGAGAAAGAGAGAGAGAGAGAGAGAGAGAGAGAGAGCGTGCAGCACCCATGCTGCTTTCTTTACCTAGCTTTCAGCCCTCTGAAATGCAATTTTCATTTCCCCCGTTGATACTAAAAAACCCACATTCTCTCACACATCTCATTTCACACATATGGTAATGGAGAATATACTGTGTGTATATATATATATATATATATATATATATATATATATATATATATATATATATATATATATATATATATATACTGTATACATATACAGACAATCCTTATTTATCTCAACACTTTTTTGACTTCAGATACAATTTAAATATTTGTCTGTTGTGTACAGAAACAAAGCCTCTATGCCACAGAAGCTTTGCCGCATTTAAAGACAAGACCTAAGGTAATGCTTAGATTATGTGAGAGATGATTTGGAGAAACGTTAGCTTGAAATGTTGTAGTAGTGAGTAGTGAGTATGTCCACCGTTTGTGTTTAAATATAGCACAAGGGTTGTGAGTTATTCCCTCAGATACTGACTAAATATATTCTTTCTATCTATTTATACTCATTCTTTTCCTATTTTATTTTTTGTACCCATTTCTTCTCATGTTCCATACACAGAAATCAAAGAGGACTTGCATGTTGTGATGTCACACGACAGTCTGCAGAAAATCTCCGTCATTTCAAGATCTTGCAATCTCCTCCGATCAGTGAGAGAAAGTAAAGGCAGGATGTGAAGGTGCTAGTTTCAGATTTATTTAGGACAATCCATGAAGTCTACAGTGTGGGTCAAAACGCAGGCAGGCAGAAACCAATCAATCATTTATAAACATAATTAAGGAATAAACTTGAAACTGAGAAACAAAGAAACAAGAAGCTTCTTGAATGCAAAGGGACATCAGGCTCAGAGGAAACACGCCTCATGTGAGATCATGAGAGAATTCAGATCTCTAGCGCCCTCTGTGGTGAATCAGTATATCATGTACATGAGCTATGAGATCTGGTAAGGACTCTGACTCACTACACACTGGGACACTGAAGACTTAACTTCCTGTGATTCAGGAAATGTGAATTTCCTCATCAGTCACTGAAAAAACTTAAACCTATCAAATATTTAAGTTCTATATTTTATATAAGTTTTAGCTTAATCATTGGCACTTCAAGCAGGATCCGTGCGCCCTGATGAGTGAACTAGGGAGCTGATTGAGATGCAGCCACAGTAACAGTTGGGTACCATAGTAACTGACCAATCACATTACAGGGGCGGAGTCAGACTCTGGGGGAAATGTGAGTCAGGGAGGTAATTACTGCTGTCTTCCAGCTCAGAGAACCCTGCATTGAGTTATTCTACATTTATTGGTGTTTAAACTGCAAGCTATGATACAACATTAATTATTCAGTAGCTGCTGCAGAAAAGCATGTAGTTATGAAAGCTCCTGAAGGGTGTTCTCCATGCTAATCAGTTGATTAGATCAGTACAGTATTTACTTTTTATGAAGCACTTATGATCACAGTCTTAGTCACATTAAAGCTAGAATTAGGTTCAGGTTGATTGTTCAAGCATTTAAAGATTAAAGCAACTAAATAAAAGTTCCAGTCAGAAGCAACCATTACTTTATAGGGTCCTTTGCATTGTCTTTTTAAAAAGAAATGTTGTATATCGAACCCAGTTAAACCTTTACCTTTCAGAAAAAACTTTTTTTAATTGGAGTTAAATTTAAATTTAAGTTAAGCATAGGATCTTGGTGTCCAGAAATAATGAAAAAAATAAATAAATTCACAACACATTTAGAAAACACATTTCTAAAATAAAAAAGTGCATTTTTCAGGGAATATTTGGCTGTTTAATAATTTTCAGTTTTGAAAGAAATTCTATTTGGAAGTGTTTCTCAAATGCAGTGCTGCCTCAACTGGGTTCCTGTTACACCACAGCAATTTACCAACCATTACCACCTTTTATTATTAAATATCGACATGCACTTTTTGTCAGTTTGCTTGATCAATCCTGTTCTTTCTTTCATTACAGCAGCTTTTTAAAATCATTCGTTCACCAGCTTCTTATTTCGCTCACTAAAGAAATCTTTACTTTTTACATAGTTAATTGTTGCTATAGTAACCATAACGTATTGGAGCGAGAGCGAAAATATGCACCTGCACTTCGCTCGAAAATGAATCAAAACCGAGATCTACGTCAAGACCAATCGCATTTGAGAATACAGAGGCTCCTAAAAATAATAATCACAACAACTTTGATAGCAGGTGAACATGATTGGTGTCAAAAAATTCCTTGACAAATTTTTTCTTTGCAGCTGAGAGAGAGAGCAAGAGAGAGAGAGAGAGAGAGAGAGAGAGAGAGAGATGAGTGTGCTCTTGTCAGCTCTTGTCAGTTTTTCTCGGTCAGGCATATTGAGTAGCGAAGTGTAAGGAACGTTCTAGATGTACTGTGCCCAAGTGTTCTAGTTAAATATGGATCTCATTGTAGAGAGACGGAGAGGACGTCAAGGGAGAAACATTGAAGTTAATACTGGAGGTGGACGGACTCTCTTTTTTTTTTTAGAGGTCAAGAAGTTTAGTAGTCTGTCTGTATGCTTCTCTTCTGTCCAGATTATTAATAATAGATTGTCTCCGTTTATGATGCAACAGTCATGTGGTCAGTGTAAGGTGTGTGTGTGTGTGTGTGTGTGTGTGTGTGTGTGTGTGTGTGTGGGTGTGGAGGGTAAAAAAAGTTTCTTTCTCACTTTCTACCCCAAGCCTACTTTTTTTTCTTCTCTTCATTTCTGCAGGGACCTTTTGCACTTTCTCTGGTCTCTATACAGAGAAAAGCAACATGAAACTTTAATGCTCTCTCTCTCTCTCTCTCTCTCTCTCTCTCTCTCTCTCTCTCTCTCTCTCTCTCTCTCTCACACACTCTTCTGTCTGCTTCGGACTCTGCAGTTCAGGTTTTATTCCTGTGCCTCCACGTGGGGTTTTTACTCAGCTGAAGGATTTGCTGTGGGTTATTAACGAGGAAGATTGACACCCCTCTTTAAGGCTTTTAACATCGCAAATAAAACAGAATCTTGTGCGACAATAGCTTTAAGAGCCAAAACGTTTACCATCTGTCTGTTCGCTTGTGCTTGTACTTTATGTTTGGTATCTTGCTCCACGTACGTGTACATATGAAAAACCTGCTTTTCACAGTTTCCTCTTCACAGATGGACCATGTTTAGTATTTGTTCTTTTTTTTTGTATTTAACGTCTCGGGAAAGTCAGCTTGCCAATGTGCTTTTGTGTGTGTGTATGTGTGGGGGTGTGCACATCTATGTTCATGAGGTTTGTTTTGCTTCACACAGCACCACCAATTTAATATATTGCGTTAAAGGCCGCCTACAGATAATCAGTGTTTTGCGTTTGCCGGATGTTCTGCAGTCTTACCGCAAGAATGCTTCGTCATCAAGACACTTCTAAAGACGTCGATTTCTAGATTTTTTTAGAACTAGCACATCTTCATGTTTCTAATCCACCATGCAACAACAACAAAACAAGCCCACAGTTCTGCAGATAGGAGAATCCACTCGTCCTTGTTTCTGTCACATAATCATATCACAGAAAAGTTGATGGTAAAATTCTTGCAGATGATTTGTGACTTTGCTGAAACCGAGAGCAACACAGAGGATTTTACTGCTTATTTATAACCTCACACTAAAGCTACGATTTGGGATTGTTCACGGTTTTAGACTTGTTTACCAAGGTATGAAATGCTGCTCACAAAAGGTGAGCTCTGCCTTGTGCTCCGTCTCAGACCTTCTTGCCTCCTTTGTTTACCTTTTTTTGTTCCATGTTATGTTTTTCGTGTGAGTAAAGCTTTTCATCTGATGGGCTCAGGACAAGGGCTTCAATTATGAAAGTGTGTGTGTGTGTGTGTGTGTGTGTGTGTGTGTGTGTGTGTGTGTGTGTGTGTGTGTGTGTGTGTGTGAGAGAGAGAGAGAGAGAGAGAGAGAGAGAGAGAGAGAGAGAGAGAGAGAGAGATTAAGATTTCATCCATTATGATATTGTAGGTGTTTACATGACACTTTGACAAGGAGAGACATGAAAGTGCAGGCGTAAGCTGTGTGTGTATGTGTGTGTGTGTGTGGCAGGAGATCAAGTATAGGGTGTCTTTCAGTGATGCTTCTTGAAGTGTAAGCTCATGCAGTCTTGCCAATAAATCGCATCCTACAAAATGCTAATATAATACAACCCTTCTGTCCTGTATCCAGCACTTGAGAGAGAAGAGAAGACAGCCAGTCCTGTCTGCCCTAAAAAAAGTGAAATTAATCAATCAGCACTTCTATTTCGGTTCATATCGGAAATGCATATCTCTGTTAAAACTTTTTCGACCAGACACATTTCTAGTGCGTTATCTACAAAACGTCACACAAGACAGATAAATCAGGTGAGGATTAAAGACACTGCGACCTTGACTCGGCTTTCTTAAGGTCACACCAATGTTAAATCGATGCAAAGCAGCTTTATGGAAATATAGAAATTTAATATTTAATTTTATAAAGATGGTTTAAATTTTTTTTCAAATGTTTCTACACCCTGATCGGAGTCCACTTGTGGTACGTTACATTGATTGGACGAGGCATATCAGAGCAAAAACCATGCCATGAGGTCACTGAGGAACTAATTACAGAGCTCAGGGACAGGATTGTTGCAAGGCACAGATTTGGGGAAGGCTACAAAAACATTTTTGCTCTACTGACGATTCCCAAGAGCACAGCGGTCTACATAATTGTCAAATGGAAGACATTTGGCACAACCAGGACTCTTCCCAGAGCTGGTCAACAGGCCAAACTGAGCAATCATGGGAGAAAGGCCTTAGTACGAGAGGTGACCAAGAATCTGATGGTCACTCTTGACTGAGCTCCAGATATCCCGTGTGGAGATGGAACAAATTTCCAGAAGGACAACTCTCACTGTAGCAGTCCAACGATCTGGGCTTTGACAGAGTGGCTAGACGGAGGCCTCGGTGCAAAAAACATAAAATCCCACTTGGAGTTTGCAAAAAAGCACCTGAAGGACTTTTAGACAATGAGGAACAAGATTCTCAGGTATGATGAAACCAAGATTGAACTGTTTGGCTTCAAATCTAAACATTTAGTCTGGAAGAAACCAGGCATCTTTCAGAACGTGCCCAATACCTTCCTTAATGGTGAAGCATGGTGGTGGAAGCATGCTGTGAGGCTGTTTTTCAGCAGGGACTTGGAGACTAGTCTGGGTTGAAGAAAAGTTCAATGGAGCAAAGTACAGAGATACCTTCAACAAACACCTGTTCCACAGCACACAGGACCTCAGAGTGGGTTTACCTTCAGGTTTAGAACCCTGACCTAAACACTACTGAACATCTCTAGAGAGACCAGACACTGAAGTCAGCCTAAAGCGGAAGCGACTGCTACCAGAATCCGAGGGACTGTTTGAATATTATTTGTATTTGGTGTGACTGCTGAAAAAAGCAGAAAAAGTGAAAGTTTTGTTTTCAGGTGTCTCCTGAATCGGTGCTAAAAAGGTCAAATCTTATAAATGCCAGCGCTAAAAAATTCTGCACTTTCTGAAGATGGATGAAGGAACCGAATTTTTTTGAAAGAGTTTTTTTTTTTTTGTCATATTCTGATTCTTCATCACCAAACAAAATCCCCCAAAATTGAGTTCTTTTAAGTCTAAGACCAACATCCTGTATTACTGCATATCACACATACACACACACACACACACACACACACTCACACACATACACACACACACACACACACACACACACACACACACACACACACACACACACAGCTCACTAATCCCCTTTAACAATCTCACAATTTGAAGGTTGGAGGATTTTCCTCATCAAAGGCTATAGACCACCCACTATAACACACATACAGGGGCTTCTGCATGGTATCTGCTGCTCTAAAGCATGCACACACACACACACACACACACACACCCATACACACACACAAACACTTTGTTTTACGGATTGAGTTTGTGTTTATTAGCTACGCATGAAAGAAAGAGATGAGTTCATGTGTTTATGCTGTAGTGTGTGCGGGTGTGTGTGTGTGTGTGTGTGTGTGTGTGGGCATGCGTGCACCCAAATTTATTTAATTGCTTCCCTTTGATGAGAAAGTACATGAAAAGAACAGACTCCTTTGTCGATGAGATTCATTGTGAAATTTAAACTGTTTGTTGCTTGAAAGCTGCTTTTGAAATACGAAAAAGAACAAAAAAGGAAAAAAGAAAGATGGAGGCTAATAACAACAGTCATTTGCGTGTCTGGCTTAGGCGTGTTGAGTGGGGAAAGCGTCTTTTTTCCTTTTCTCTTGCTCTCTTCTTTTTCCCCCATCACAAAAGCAGCGGGCTTCTCGACACCACCTCCCTCCCTCCCACCCTCCTTCCATCACACTGGCGTTTTGTATTTGCGTGATTGATTGCTTCCAAAGACTATATTTTTTTTGCTTTGTGTTTTGAAGAGAATGTCTGCATTGTAGAGCGCAGATTCTTTTCTATAATTCCGAGAAGGGGCCGGAAGAGCAGTTTGGGGAATCTAGAGGGAGAAGCTTGTGAGTGCAACAGGAAAATGTGATTGTTATTTATTCATTTTTTATGTCAAAAAATTCTAATCGACTAAATAAGAAGGAGTGATAGATTTGTGAAATAGTTTTGATTTTCGCTTATGTTTGTATAGCAAAGGTGCCAATACTTATGGTTGACTTTCATGACGTTCTCATTTTTATTACAATATGGTGCGTGTGCAAGTGGCTTTGGTAAAAAAAAAAAAAAATAATGGACAGAATGAGAAAAATCTCCTTTGTTTATTTTTTTTACATCATCAGGAAGGTCTTCATTTTGCTATATGATAAGAAAACAACGTCAATGTGCAATAACTCCACCCCCGGTCTGTAACTCCTACCAACGTACATAATACAGTTTTCTGACCAAGCTATGACGGTGATCCTGAATGAGTGGGCGGGCAGGCGGGCGGGGCTGTGATGTCATTGGTCGGTAAACAAAATAGTGTCGCTGCTTATTATTACGTACTGTAGCGCTTACAATCTCACGACTTTTACTGTTGATGTACATCTGAGGAGGAAATAAAAAGGTCCCTGATTTTCACAGTGAAATTTATACACTGCTTAATAGAATTTTATTTTAACCTCTGGTACTGAGGTTAACCGCTAGGAAAGCGCGAGGAATACGTTCAGGTTCAGTACAGAAACCCCAGAGCGTGTATGCAGATATGGCAGTAGAAGTGAAACAACAGAAAAAGAAATGTTCGGTTCTAACCAAAAAAAATATGCTGAAATGTGTCATTAAATGCAATGAGGCTTTTGTAACAGCGCCTCTAAATCTCTCCGGCTCGTGAGCAAAGCTTAAAGAGCATCTCTCCGCCAAGCAGCACAGCTCGTACCCATTTCTCTGACTTTTTATTTTCTTTTTTTTTACGATTTGCTCGCAGCGACAGCACAAATGTGCTTATCCCTGCAGATTTCTAGCAGCGCTGTAAAATATAATGTACGTGTGTGTGTTAACATCAGGTAAATTGCTTATATCTCACACCTTATGTGTTAGATTTCATAGTGCATCCGTGTGTGTGTGTGTGTGTGTGTGTGTGGGTTTGGAGGGAGGGGGGAGTTACTGAAATGTCAGCACACACACACACACACACACACACACACACACACACACATATACACACACACACACACACACACACACACACACACACACACACACACACACACACACACACACACACACACAGTCTTCCCCCTCCCTCAATTTAATTGCTGCTTTTCAGGGACGCGCTTGACTGCATAATTGTCAAAACTCTGCGTGATTGAACTCTCCTTCACATAGCAAACCTGACACTTTCTGATGCGTCTCGTCTCTTTATGACACTTTTCAAATAAAGGAAGCGCTCCAGATGTTTGCCGTAATTTCCCCCTCCCTCTCTTTCTCCCTTCCTCGTTGCAGATTCCGGGGGTGCTACCGTGAGCGTGTGCAGGAGGTTTAGAGATTTGTGAGGACAGGCTGTCTGTGTGTTTGGCAGGCGTGGACAGGTCTGATCCTTGCCGCATATGAATATTTTAGCAAACGCTTACGAATTGCACAATGAGACGAAATGAAGCGTACTAAGGTTTGCTTATTACTGAATAAGTTTGCTACGTTTTTTTTTTTAATTAAATTTGCTACTTAATGAATGTTTCAGAGATGTCTCTTATTGACTCTATCTATCCGTATTAATATCAGGCACGTCATCAGCCTTTACTCATCCGCCTCAAACGTTTGCAAATCCACACTGTCGCTCCCTCATCATTCAGCTGATACTTTTCCGTCGGCCCCCAGAAATCTATCACTTGCTCAAAATAATACTTTATTATACAACATAAAATCATAATTCTTTAATTTAGCTTCATCAGACAAAAGTGCCAGCTCTTATAAACTAATATAAACCCATGTGATAAATGAAAAGCTCTTATGTCGGGATTTTCTTTTTACAGCATATCCTGGAGTGTTTTATTCCTCTTATACCACAGGTTGAAGGTTGAAAGACTTTCTGAAGTTACCTTTAAAATTCATTTAAAACTCATTTCCTGTTATCTGTTTAAGAACAGCTATAAGGAGTTGCTCTTATGCCTGATTATATTTTTTCTTTCTTCCTTTTTTTCTAGAAGTTTTCATTTACATTTCATTTACATTTAAGATATTTGGCAGACGTCCTTCTCCAGGGCGATGCACCAAAGTGCTTTTGAAGTCTGTCAATGAATAATTTAATACTGGTTCACTAGTTTACAGACTTAGGACACCATCAACCTAAAACAAACAGGAATGATAAGTGCTAGATTAACTTTTACATTTACATTTACAGCATTTAGCAGATGCCCTTATCCAGAGCGACTTACATTTTATCTTATTTTTATACAACTGAGCAATTGAGGGTTAAGGGCCTTGCTCAGGGGCCCAGCAGTGGCAGCTTGGTAGACGTAGGAATCGAACTCACAACCTTCCGATTGGTAGCCCAACACCTAGATTAGATTAAGTGTTTCAGGAAGAACCTGTCGTATAAAGACAGCCAGTGATTCAGCTGTTTGGACATCTAGGGGAAGTTCATGCCACCAGCCTGGGGCCAGAACAGAGAAGAGTCTTGCTGTGTACTTATCTCTTACACTGAGAGATGGTGGGACCAGTTGAGCAGTGCAGTAGATCTGAGGGAGCGAGGTGCCGTGAGAGGACTGATAGCTTTGAGGTTGTTACTGATAGCTTTGTTTCTATACCACAGGACACAGAAATCTTTGAACATGATTTTGAAAATAAAACACAGAATATTGTTGACAAAATGATATTAAAATCATGTGTTTATTGATTGGATCTGAATGCTGAATCAGATTATTCAGACAATTAGTATTCAGATACTACAGACGACATCTGTGGTCAACATCCGGCTACATCCGAGGCCTTTGAGTTCCAATGTTGTTCCTCTAAATAACGAAAAATAGAGTGATCAGTGTTTTCATTCCTTTTTTGCTAATCATACAGGATGATCTTTTCAGTAAAAGAAACGAAAAAGCCAGCTTTACCAGCAGCTGTACACACCCACGCCATCACGCTTTACAGATGTGGCAATGTACATTTGATCACAAGCCGTTTCTTTTCTTCTCTCGTTCTTTCAAATAAAATCTTTATCACACCTGTCTATAAAACTCTCCTCCCCAAAAACCCTCCCAAACTCCAACCCTACAGGCTTGAAAGGTATTTTTAGTAACGTTTAATCTTCCCATGCTGTTCATGAGGTTTACTGATGATTTACATCCTGTTTGAAACCATCTGAGTTCACATTCGTTTATTCCTCTTTACACCACAGCGCTGGTGAATTCACAGATCTGATCGGTTCATATTTTAGAACAGCAGCACTGGCGGTCCTTTATAATCACGGGTTTATATAAATGCATGGCCCAAAGTTCAGAGTGAAGCATTACTTCACCAGGATCTAAAATTCCTCATAGAGTTCATGATGCAAAGTGTTAACTAGATTCAGGATTAGCGAGCAGCCCTTCCAGGATTTCACAGAATCAGTCCATCTCCGCAACATTCGATGCAGATTTAGAAAGAAATATTGTGTTTCTGACTATCTGTCTGTGCTGGACGCTTAGCGGTTTCAACAGAGATGGGGTGGAGTGAAGGAATGGGGGTGTGTCTTTAACTCAAACCAGCAGGTGGTCAGCACCCACAGATGTTTTCTCAGCTACATACAGCCCTACACTCGTCGTGTTAGTCGTGGCCTCTAACCATTTAGAGAGTCTGACTCCTAAGGTTGTGGGTTCGAGTCTCGGGCTGGGCCACGACTGAGGTGCCCTTGAGCAAGGCACCAAACCCCCCAACTGCTCCAAGGGAGCCGCAGAATAAATGGCTGCCCACCGCTCCGGGTGTGTGTTCACGCTGTGTGTGTGCACTTTGGATGGGTTAAATGCAGAGAAAGAATTCTGAGTATGGGTCACCGTACTTAGCTGTATGTCACTTCACTTTCACTTTCACTTTCACTGTGCTGAGGTCAGGGCCAGGGGTCAGTTGAACAAGAAAGAATTAAAACAACGATCATATTAAATGTCAGTAAAGGATTTCACCACTTATCTTTTTTCACCGTCTTTACAGGCACCCTGCCTTACGAGATAAAGATTGTGATAGCGGGAAACCACGAGCTGACGTTCGATCAGGAGTTCATGGCCGATCTGATCAAGCAGGACTTCTACTACTTTCCGTCTGCCTCCAAGCTGAAACCTGAGAATTATGAGAACGTGCAGTCGCTGCTCACCAACTGTATCTACCTGCAGGACTCGGATGTTACTGTCAGAGGTTTCCGCATCTACGGCTCACCGTGGTGAGTGTCAACTCATCTGTCTGTCTCACTGTCACAATTCTACCTTTTTTTCTTTCCCAACCCTCTCCCTTTATTTCTTTCTTTCTTTCTCACACCTCTTCTTACCTCCATTTCTTTCTTTCTTTCTTTCTTTCTTTCTTTCTTTCTTTCTTTCTTTCTTTCTTTCTTTCTCAACAATATTACATTATGTAAAATATTACAGCCAAACAAAACTGGTCCATTAACTACCAGTAATGAAATGATGTTTTCCAGATCATTAGGAGACATAAAACTTACAGGTGAAGAGTTTTATTATGAATATTGACAAAAAAAAAGGCATAAGTACAAGATTATTGTTATTATTGTCAGGATTTTTTAATGTCTCATTTTGCCATCGTGGCATTTGGGTATTATTAAGTATTAGGTGACCTCGGGATTTGTAATCTTGATGATGTGATGATTTGAAAACGAGCTGAACTTCATCAGAGTGGGAATAGTACATCAGTGGAAAGTGTTAGTGTATTACATATAATAATCTTACTCTGGACAATCCTGAAACAGCGTCGAGTTGAAGGGGTGTGACTCCAAGTGAGAAGTGGGACGTTTGTGTCTTCTCTCTCTCTTTCTCTCTCTTTCTCTCTCTCTCTCGTCACCCCCTTGTCTGTTTGTCACCATATGTTGCTAAGTGTTCCCCTCCCCCTCAAGTCCGCCTCTATTTTTGCTCCATCTCTTCCCAGTTCCCCCATTGTCTGTCTCTCGTTAACACTTCTGCTGGCATCCCTCTGCGTCCAAGGCTGTATTTCCTCCTGATCAGACACACACACTCACACACACACACACACACACACACACACACACACACATACACACATGCACACTATCTCATTGTGCTACTTTCCTCCCACTTAGGGAATGTAATTGCTTGTAAGAAGACTTAAGCGTGACCGCGTACAATGGCGAGACGAGATCAGAGAAAAGAAGCTAAACCTACGTGGGCATGGGTGTGTGTGTACGTGTGTAGGGTGGGGTGTGTTTCACGATGCGCATCGATGCTTAGCGTGGGACGTATCGGTCCCTTGTGTCAGATAATTGGTTTGTAGAGTTGGTTCGCTCACATGTTACGTAGGAGAAGAAGTGTGTATGCAGATTTGTTTGGTAAAACAACAGAAATTCTAAAGTTTGGTTAAAGAATGTGCGTGTTTATATGTCTTAGTCTCAGGCAGAATGGGAAAATCTGGCAGGATGGAACTTATATTGACGCTCTGGGTCCCCATGTGGCAGGTTTTAAATTTAAACAAAAAAAAAAGAAAAAGATTAAAAATCATAAGGAAAGTTTTATTTTGCTTACGGAGGTTAGGGTTTGGGAGGAATTTTAGGTGTAGCTTAGCGATAACGAGAACCAAGTCAATTAATGGTCTTCAACAAGAGAAGTAATTGTGTGTGTGTGTGTGTGTGTGTGTGTGTGTGTGTGTGTGTGTGTGTGTGTGTGTGTGTGTGTGTGTGTGCTGTTGTCTTTGTGTCACACAAGCTCGATTCAAGCACAAATGTGTCAGGAAGTTGCCAAATTTGTGTGTGTGTGCGTTCTCTTTTCTGCACATCCTTTCAAACCATCATCAGTTGTTTGTCACTCCAAGTCGGACGTTTGTCTCCTCGGCAGGATGTAGCAGCACCGGTCTCCATGGTGATGTTGTTCCGCCAAAAAGTAAGGGCTTTCTGGACCAAGCCCATGTTGCCGCGGGTGACGGTTGCCTCAGATCAGAGCATCAGCTACATCTACGCCTCATCTCTTTATCCTCTCAGCCATAATTCCAAGATCTTCTCTCTCTCTCTCTCTCTCTCTCTCTCTCTCTCTCTCTCTCTCTCTCTCTCTCTCTCTCTCTCTCTCTCTCTCTCTCTCTCTCTCTCTCTCTCTGTCTTTCTCTCTTTCTGTCTGTCTCGCTTCATCTCTTCATCAAAGGTACACAAATCTAAATCTCATTCCTTGCTCTCTCTATTCTCTGTCCTGTTTCTCTCTTTGACAACTGCTCCATCCATCTCTTCTGTTTTTTTTCACTCCTGTCAATCTTCTGAGCCGTGTCTGTCTCCTGTTTCTCTTTGTTGTAGAAGATGTAAACACACACATACACACACACACACACAGACACACACACAGTTGTTTAGTGGACTAAATGAGATCCTGGCACATGGCGTTTTCCACTAAATCTCGACTATTTGTCATGCAGTGATTCTGGAATGAAAGGGACAGCATGGGGGAAACATGTGCTGTGTTTTTCTGTTCTGCTGACGCTAATGCAAGTTTACAAGTCATTTGTCATCCCACAGAAATGTGTATGTGCGCGTGTGTGTGTGTGTGTGTGTGTGTGTGTGTGTGTGTGTGTGTGTGTGTGTGTGTGTGTGTAAGGGGGTGAGACTAAAGACAGTCTGATGTTGGTGTAAGTGGTGTATTAAAGATATTCAGTTTGTTTGGATGCTATATCAACACACCCCTCTTTCTCTCAACACACACACACACACACACACACACACACACAACTGAAACTATATCGCATGATATATACGTGTGTGTGTGTGTGTGTGTGTGTGTGTGTGTGTGTGTGTGTGTGTGTGTGTGTGTGTAAGAGCATGAGACTATAACAGTCTGACAGTGTGTGTATAAGCGGGTGAGACTAAAGTGTGTGTTTGTGTCTGTGTGTGTGAACCTACTGAAAATATCACGTGTCCACTGAGCGATGAGGAGAGCGGTTGTACTGTTTAGTCTGTCACAAGCACACTAGAGTGCTGAAGTGTGCAGTGGGATCAGATATAAGGGATAAAACACTTGAGAATACCTGTGATGTTGATGGTGTATTGAAGCACAGTTTCTATTGCAAGAGTAACATTGCCAAATGTCCTGATTTTCCCAGGAATGTCCTTCTTTTTAATAGTCATTAATGTAATGTAAGTCAATGTATTCTCTCCCCTGGGCCACTGAATGTTTTTAATAGGCTAGAATGATATTTACTATTTCTGTTGATGTTTAATAAAACATTCAAGTTGTTTCAGTAACGACTGGCTGTAAACGTGATATAACTCCAGGTGATTAGCTGCAGGCAGCTCTGTATGTTCACTTAAAATACTGGTTTGCTAAATCAATTTAGATGACCATGCTAATTCTCTTACATTGCTATAATGGACATGTCTCGTTGGTTGTTGGCAAAATGGTTGTAGGTTTTGTCCAGGTTTTTTGTCAGATATAGGCCCGTATTCATATAGATTCTAAGAATCATCTCAGAGAGCCTCTAATTTAGTTTAAAATTGTCTAGGAATTTTCACTTATCTTAAAGGTAGGGTCTCCGTTGTTTGAAAGCCAATGTTGACATTTGAAATCACCAAAACAAACACACCCCTAACCCAAATGGGTCCCACCCCTGTTTTGATAGCTCCGCCCCACACATACACCAGACAAGTACTGTATAACCCAAGTATAACCCAGACAAGTATTATGGCGGAACCTCCTGGGGCAGCTGACCGAGGGTATATTTTTATCAATAAATGAACTCAATGAGTAATACTATGGTAATACAAATGTGTTTTTGTAGTACTGTGTGTTGTACCGTGAAAGGTTTAGCTCCGTTTCACACAAAAGCTGATCCTATATTAACACGTCCTACTTCTTTTCCTTATCGTAAGCCTTTCTTCGCTTTCTTTCTTTGTTTTTATCCTACATGTCAATGTTAAAACCGCTTTCTGCTAATGTCACACATGCGCACTGAACACTCTCTCCGCCCATATTGACAAGACACACCCCTTTCGGATCATTGGCTACAAGTTAGTTTTGTTTTTGTTTTGTTTGGCGCCCCAAGGCACTTTTCTGAAGCATTTCTCAAACAACGGAGACCCCACTTTTAAGAGTGATTCAGGACCTCAGTGATTTAATCTCAAAGCAACTTTGAGCAAGGAAAATACAACAATTTTTATCTTAGAGAGGAGGCGGGGCTTAACCTGTTTCTAGGTATGACACATTCTTTTGAAGTCAGGAGCACTTTTAAAATATGGTCTATTTTAAGCCTTTGCTTTGTCTCTATGTTAAGATATTTTAGACTATAATCATGTAGGGATTATGTTCATGATCGATCATATTAGAGATGTTCTAACATCTGTATGTTATAAATGTAATGTAAATGTAAACATCGACACAGAGCAGAAAAGTCATAGAGACGCATTATACCATTTCTGCCTCTACGGCATTTCAGCTCTGTATTAGTGATGTTAGAGTATCTATAAATAACATAGCGGCAGAAAATATAGATAAACATATATAATGTAATTATGTTTCGTAGAGGGGGCATGATCGCTTAGTGGTTAGCATGTTTGCCTCACACCTCCAGGTTTGGGGGTTCGATTTCCACGTCCGCCCTGTGTGTGTGGAGTTTGCATTTCCTCCGGGTACTCCGGTTTCCTCCCCCGGTCCAAAGACATGCATGGTAGGTTGATTGGCATCTCTGGAAAATTGTCCACAGTGTGTGAGTGAATGAGAGTGTGTGTGCCCTGCGATGGGTTGGCTCTCCGTCCAAGGTGTATCCTGCCTTGATGCCCAAAGATGCCTGAGATAGGCACGGGCTCCCCGTGACCCGAGAAGTTCGGATAAGCGGTAGAAAATGATTGAATGAATGAATGAATGAATGAATGAATGAATGAATGAATGTTTCTGAGACGTTATCTCTATTGTGATTGGTCACTAAAATAATCCACACACAATCTAATCTGGATCATCTTATTAACTCACTATCATTATTAATTATTGTACACAATACATTTCTTCTTCGCTTCACCTTTCAGTCATTTTCTCCTCCGATAAAGAAACTCTTAATCCTCTTAAAATCCTCCTCAGTACTACTAACACTTTATAACCTTATGAGCTCTTTAAGTGTCAAGGTGCTTTATGAATAACTTTTATCTTTACTCAGATCTTCTCTTTAATTTTAAGGGGAAATGGCAATATTTTTAAGAATTTTTTTAGAATTGTGTTTCTGCTGTAGGAACAAATCTTTACGCTAAGAGTTTTCATGAATACTGGCCCAAGTTTTTTGTCAGACATGCTTGGCAACTCTAGTCAGGAGGCTTTTTATTGTCATTTGGACCTGATGCAGTACACAGTAAAATGAAGCAACGTTCCTCCGCAACCCTGGTGCTACAAAATACCAGGGTAGAACTAGACATAGAACGACATAGAACTGAAGGCTAAAAAGTATGATGAGGGATAAAATAAACATTTGCCATATGTGTCATATGTCCACATGTTTACAAGTCCCTGCAAATGTATAACTGTAAAAAGGCTAATCTAACGTACTGTTATATAACCCTGTGATATGAACTGAATCCTGGACAACCGTCAGAGATGCTGTTGTAGAAAATGTCATAGAAAAACCTTCTGACCAATCAGGATGAAGCTTTGGAAAGGTAACGGATTGGATGAGCATAGTTCGGTAGGAGCCGACCCTGTGTAGTGCTGTGCTGGAGATTAGGACAGATCGATTTAACAGGATGATGAGCAGATAAATTAGTAGTCAAAGTTTGTCACTGATCAGTTGCCTCATCTCTTTCTACTCCTCTCTCTCTCTCTTTCTCTCTCTCCCTCTTTCTCTCTCTCTCTCCTCATTTGTTTCTGGGCACTGAGCTGCTTTGAACATGGCAGGGGGCTCAGCGATTTCTGCTGAGCACAACACGTGCCGAATTTGGACAAAGACTGATGAAGCGTGTACTGTAGCTCTGTGTGCTCTCTGAATCTGTGTGTGTGTGTGTGTGTGTGTCTCTCTCTGTCTCTCTTTCTCTCTCTCTGTTTCTCTCTCTCTATCTCTCTCTCTCTCTTTCTCTCTGTTTCTCTCTCTCTCTGTGTGACTATTATTTGAAAATGTTAGTCTGAATGTTGTTGATGATGTCTTTGAGGAGGCTGTCACGCAGTAAACCAGAGGAGAAAAGTCAGAGCGTCGTTTTTCCACACGAAAATGAAAATCGAAGACATGTTAGCTACCCAGTGACTCCACAAGAAATAATTAACGGCGGAGATGCAAAAGACTCTTTAATTAGATTTTTTAATTATTGAGAATTCACTTCTCTTCTGTAGTGTCCCAATTATAGAGGAGCCTCATCAAAAAAAAAAAAAAAAAAAAAAAACAGAAAGAGAGGCAGCATGAAAGAATGAAGAAACAAAAGAGAGTCCTCTTTATTTTGTGAATCTTGTGTGTTTTGATGAGTCTTCCTCGCTGATGAAGGCCACACGCTTTCTGCTGCTAATGAATATCCTTTTGATTGGAGGGACTGATGAGGAGGGAGGAGAAGATGATGAAGATGGTGATAAGTAATCTTCAGGATCGTGGTGGTGTGTGTGTGAGAGATGTAAGGGGTGTGTGTTTCACTGGTTGACCTTGCATATGTGCCATGGTGAATTAATTAAGCTGCGCTGTAATGCAGAGGACGAAGCGAGAGATTAGCACGGCGGCGGCCGGGTCTCTCTTCAGGGAGCGAACTCGCTGCTTTGCCTATGTAGGGCCGGCCACAGGGGGCCACACTCAATTAACAGCTGTCACAGTGAGGAGGGTGCAGATGGAGCGCCCCCTAGCCATGCTAAACTCTACACATTCCTCACAACACACAAAGCAATTACCCAGGATAAGATTAGACACTATTTTATTCTAATTTGTCATTTACTTGAATGTAATTCCTCCATTTTTGTGTCCAGAATTTAATTTATTTCATTATTTTAATATTTTATTATTATTATTTCAAAAAATTTTGTTTTTTATTATTTTCATTATATCAAATATTTTTATTTTTTATTAAAATTAATTCTGTTAATTTTTTTATTAAATGATTATAATAAAATAATAATAATTATTATTATTACTTATTGCCCTTGTTTTTATTTTTATTTATGTTAGATTTTTTTATTTTTTTTTATTTTACAAAAAAATTATAAATTATAAATATAAAATATTGGATATTGGATATTAAATGACTATACAATTACCATAAACCATTTCTGTACATGTTATTGATATCAAATATGAAATAATAATAGTTTTAATAATAGTGTTCTATTGGCAGATTTTTTTTTATATTATTCATTCTTACCATTTTTGGTTAATTCATTTTTAGATAAGTAATTGTAAGTCTTTCTAGAAAGGAGACATAATATTAGCATGAAACAGAAGAACCAAAACATAAATTTGCTCATATTAAAGTTGTTATTTTCCCCTGTGTTTATATTCTAATTGTATTTTATTGCTGGATTGTACAGCACATTTTAAGGCACCACATGTATGAAAACTGCGCTATAAAATACCTACTTTATTAATATTTTCCTCTTTGTTTCTGATGTAATGTCTGTTTTCTTCTTATTGCATTCTGCCCTCTGTCTGCTGCCACATTACAGCTGGTTAAACGCAATCGTTAAATAATCCTCACCTCCCAATTCTCATCTGCAGTACAGATAATAAAGTACAAAGCAAGGTAAGGTAAGTTAGCTGATGCTAGCTAGGAGCAGTAAGAGTGTTGTTATGGTTACAGTGTGTATGAACAGGTTTTTTTTTACCATAGGGCTTTACCATATAAGGAAAAAACGCATCCTGACCAGTGAGAAGTGGGTGGAGTCTGATACAGTGTAGACAACTGATTGGTCAAAGACACTTGATACTCAGCAGCAAAGTGACTGTTTCAAAGATTTCTTTCTCATGCAAATATCCTCTTGAAGCCATTTCATAGTTTTATGTCTCTTTGTTTCATTAACCCTGTTCATTTCTATAAACACAATGTTTTGCTGTTTGCAGTTTTAAAAGTTTACATTTGTCAATATTTTACCTGATTTCCAGTACCCATCTTTTCAAGCTTCTACTGGTGCTGCATTACAGGAAGAGTAACACAGTTTACAGTCAGTTTAGTCTAAAGCAGTGCTCAGTTCTCATGTGGACCAGGAAGTGCAATGTGGTACCGAACCCAAAACCCGAGAGGTGGTATGAGCTCAGTCGCACTGAAAGTGAACGCAACTCGTACTCATGTTCAGGTAGTAACCTGCACATGCGTTGTATCCGATGATGACGTCATTAGCACGAGTGACAGGGGAACATTGTGGGATTCAGATGCCTTACTTGGGTGAGATGCCTTACTTCGCATAATGGATTAAAAAAAAAAAAAGAGGTGCGTTGACATAGTTGTGTTCTTCATGAACGTTTTTCAAGATCTAAGATGACCGCAAACGCACCTGGAACTCTAATTCAGACCAAAAGTCCTGGTTTATTGTTAGATTTATAGATAGTTGTTCAACTGTAAAAAGTGACTTTGTTTGGGTCACTCGTTGGAACACAATCGGTCTGTCTAGAATACATAGTTAATAAGAGCCTTATGAGTGGGACAAGACTTTTAACATGAAGTACATTTCCTCAGTTAAATCTGATTTTGATTCTGATTCACTGAATCATGTTTGTATGTGTAAAATATAGTGAGCTTTTCTAGAAGAAGCTACGTCACTGTTTTCTGTGTTTAACCTCTACCAAAAAAATAACGACTCTTTGATTGAATATTTTCTTATGTCTATTTCTTGGCTGTTATCCCATGCTTTGCCTTGGCATCAGATGGAGTGATCTTTGTCCCACATCAATGTCTAACCAATGTATTTTCACAACTAGGAGGAGGAACAAGCACTTCTTCCCCTCCTCCCTTTCTTCCTTATCATTCTCCCTCCCACCCTGCACGCTTTCTCTCTCTCTCTCTCTCTCTCTCTCTCTCTCTCTCTCTCTCTCTCTCTCTCTCTCTCTCTCTCTCTGTCTCTTTCTCTCTCTCTCTCTCTCTCTCTCTCTCTCTCTCTCTCTCTCTCTTTTTCTCTCTCTCTTTATTGCTCTCTCATCTTCTTCTTTCCTCCTCACTTCCTCCCTCCTTCCTTGCTCCCTTCCTCTCTCTCTCACTCTCTCTCTCTATTTTCATTGCTCTCTGTCTCATCTTCTTCCTTCCTTCCTTCCTTCCTTCCTTCCTTCCTTCCTTCCTTCCTTCCTTCCTTCCTTCCTCACTTCCTCCCTCCCTCTCTCTGTCTCTCTCTTTCTTTTCTTTCTCTCTCCCCCCTCCCCGAGAACTTTGAAATAATTTGAGTCTCCTGGGTTTTTACACATTCTAATTTCGAACTAAATGGGACATCTGTTTGAGAAAAGGAAGATTTGCCTCGGTTGCTACGGCAACTATCACTCCGCGGGAAAGAGAGAGAGAAGAGAGGGGGGTAAAAAAAGGGTCCAGCAGTTTTACAGATTGACTTCACGGTAGACTTTACCAACACGTCCAATACATCCCTCTGTGAAAAACTCTGATTTTCATCATTCAACTAAAAACACACTTTTTTAAAAAACATTTTTTTATTCCTCTTTCTTTTTCTCATTTCCTGCTGAATCTCAGTCTCTGTATAAATCCTGTACAATTTCTGCCAAATGATGGCATATTAGATAATTACCATTGTGCATTAAGTGTTCTGCCAATTAGTTGAGAAAAAAGTCATCTTTAAGTGTACACACACACACACACACACACACACACACACACACACACACACACACACACACACACACACACACACACACACACACACACACACACAAATGCACAGAAACACACTATATTACAAAAGAGCTTTTATCTTCCCTAAAAGCTAGTCATTAGTTTTGAGGATTGATCATTATTTAAGAAAGTGCTTTCACAGCAGTTATAAACTTTTAACCCGTGGCTTGTGCTGTTGAAGTCAGAGGGTTGCAGAACAATCACAGCCTTGCAGTTTGAACGTGGACCATTTCAGATATTCCAAACTGAAAAGTTCAAAGAAAGTGTTCAAGAAGTTTGCTGTGGATTGTTTACATGAAGATGACGATGGCGGTCGGTTTTACCCTCAGCGTTTTAAAAATGTATAGAATTGAAATATACAGCAAATGACTGTTTTTTTTTCTCCCTTGATCGTTCTTGTCCGGGTCCAAACCATCAACCAGATCATACAAATGCTCCAAACCAATGAGGTTGCAGTATATTACAATCGGACTCTAGAATTCATCCAGAAGAAGTTGTTGTTTGCCCTCTTCCACATACCTGAGCTCACAGATGCCTGCCATCGTCGTGTATTTCAGACATTCAAAGACGAGATGCAAACTACACGTGGTGTTTAAGGACATTTACATCTACATTTACAGCATTTGGCAGACAACAGGACAACAACCTTCTAATCAATACACAATTGTCAGGATGTACATGACTGTAGAAAGGACACTATTCATAAAAGCACTGTCCGGTGTTTATAATCATTTATAAACATACCCTCCAGTATTACCCAAATGAGGATGAGGTTCCTTTTTGAGTCTGGTTCCTCTCAAGGTTTCTTACTCTTCTCTCCAAGGGAGATTCTAGGCATTTAGAATATTCAACCCCTTGAATATAGCAGAAAGCTACACTTAGCAGCTGGATTGATCTTTAAAATCAGAGATAAATTTTTGTAATAAATAAAAAGAAAAGGATATAAAATATATTTATTTTTACAAATCGTTTATTCATTTATTTATTTATTTTTATTGTTGAGCAAATCTAAGTATCATCAGACGTACATCATACGTTGTACCAGACTTTCGTCTCGCTTTTTTCTCACTGTTGTTTGGCTCACTTGATGGAAGAAAATAACCGCCTTGTCCACGGACATATGCTACGTTTTTTATAGTTCTTGTGCCTAAATGTTTATAGATGCTGAAGGACTTCATTCATCTTAAAGCCAGAGGAAAACTCACCTGATTATGTAATGTTTCAGCACTGGTCCTTAAAAAAGTGCCCTAAGAACAAGACCCAACTCAGGTACAGGCCTCTTGTTTGTGGAAAAAGAGAGAGAGATAGAGCGATATATATAGAGAGAAAACCTCCACACCCAGTTTTATCTTCCTTGTAGAGGCCCTGGGGGTTCTCACCCTCCCTTCCATCTTATCATCCAGAAGGCAATAGTTTTGTATCGCTCCAAGCATCACCATATGACACTTTTTCTTGCTAGCTAACAAACACACACACACCCACACACACAAATCCGGAAGCAGCCGCTCATGATGGTGTTATTCTGCACCTGCTCCTCACAGTTCAGACTTGAGGGGCCTGGCAGTAGCATAAACAACCAACACGCACGCACACACACACACACACACACACACACACACACACACACACACACACACACACACACACACACACACACACACACATATACACTCTTTCCTTCTCTCTCTCACACATACTCTTTCTGCATTAGTCCTATCCAAGGCTGTTAGTGAATTGGAGTGACATCTGGTTCTTCATTTGTGCTTTTGCTCTCTCTGTCCCTCCATCTCCTTCCTTCCACATCACATCTATTCCCATTCCTTTCACCCCCCTCCCTCCCTCATTCCCATTGCTCTTCTCCTGAGTTGTTTCTGGCAGCAGATGTATCGTAACTCCTCTGCTACAACATGCACTGTACCACTGTACCTGCCTTAACGTATTGGCAACATAATTATAAAGCATGCATGTGTTTGAGGCCTTCCAGTGGGAGCTCATTAGTCGTGCACAATGTGTCGCTTTGAGTCCCACAAGTCTCCCTGTGCTCTTATAGTCCCTCGGAAAGACTCAGAATGAAGATAGAGACATAGAAAGAGACAAGGAAGTCTTTGTTAAGTAAAGTGTGTGGAGAACTTCTGTTATGTGTTTTGTTTTAGCTCTAATAGTAGAGTCATTTCATCATTTCATCAATGGAACAAAACAATGCATAACACAACACTCGCCCTAATGTGTTCACCTGTACTATAATGGTTTTAGTTTATTTTATTCTTTCTATAGTAATAAATAATAGTCTATTGTACTGGGGGATGTGGAAGCTCAGTGGTTAAGGTGTTGGACTACTACACAGAAAGTTGTGAGTCTAAATCTCACATCCACCAAGCTAGCTCTGCTGGGCCCCTGAACAAGGCCCTTAACCCTCGGCTGCTCAGCTGTATAAATGAGATACTGTATAGCATAGGTCGATCTGTATCAGGGCATCTACTAAATGCCGTTTATGTATACTTTTTGTGCATGTCACATTGTCCCCACTTTTGTTCCCATGTATGTGGTAGCCTAGCAGTTAATGTGTTGGACTATTTCAAATCAAATCAAATCAAATTTTTGATTTAATCAGAAGTGTTGTGAGTCTGAACCCTAGATCCACCAAGGGGCCACTGAGGAAGGCCCCTAACCCTCAGTTGTTTCGGTGTTTCAAAAATGTAAAACTGCTCTGGATAAGGGGTCTGCCAAGTGGTGTGAATGTAAATGTTGTTTTCTGACTTTTGACTCTGTGTATCGACTCTTGTTTCATTACTTTGCCTGTGTTTTGACACCTGGCTGATTTTTGGCCCTGAACACAAACAAACACTGAGTTTACACACTTGTCCTGTGTCAGCTGACGGTTGTTACACGAAAGCCCCTGGTGATGTCATTTTAAAATATAAATCATAGAGATGCCATTAGTCCGAGGTTCAGTATCGGATACCAGCAAAAAAAAAAAAAAAAAAGATGGATCATGTATCAGACAAAAAAACAAATGAATTTGGAAAGATTTGGAATTTACGGAGGGATTTTTTTGTTTTATTTGTATTTTTTGTAAATGAACAATGAACATACAAAAAAAACTTGTGTATTTTTGTAAGGAAAACTTTTTTATTATATTTATATTTGTATTTATACCGAATCATGTACCGCATTCGAATTTGCAGTATGATTAGTGTGCATGTTTCTGTATCCTGTCAAATGGTTTGGATTAAAAAAATTTAATTTTCATGTTTTTTAAAGAAAAAAAATCCATTTCTGCTGATACTCAAGGTTTCAGTATCAGAAAAGAATAATTTTGCACCATAACAAATGATAGTATTTTCCTAATATAGATTATACAGTTCTATTTAAAATAGAATAAAAATTAAAAAGACTATAGAAATAATAAATCGTTTCAGATGTGTTAAAATGCCCAGACACAAGCATGACTAAGGAGCATATGCACAACTTCACCCCTTATTAGAAAATCTCAAGCTCTAAAAAAAAATCAGAAAAGTGTAAGACAATAAAATTGTGTCCACATTGCAAAAAAAAAAAAAATACAAATAATTCACACACTTAACTTGCATGTAGTGGTTATGTCCTTATAAACAACAACAATGAAAACGAGACAAAATAAACAGGATTGTTACAATTAGCATTCACCGCTAAACAAATTTCCATCTGCCTTGCCATGTTGAGGGAGCACCACCATTGTGTCAGCTTGTCTCGTCTTGTTGTGAGTGGCAGAAAATCTGACTGTCTGAAACACACACAGTTTTCTGTGGCCTTGTTAGATGGAAGAAAAAAAACTATTTCCAAGTTGAATTCTGTGAAATCGTAGAGATATTTTTCCTCAGCGTATGCAAGGTGTTATTGAGTGCAGTTTGTATGGCTGTAACTTCGCAAGTGTTTGTCATATACTGTATGTGTGTGTGTGTGTGTGTGTGTGTGTGTGTGTGTGTGTGTGTGTGTGTGTGTGTGTGTGTGTGTGTGTGTGAGAGAGA